>NW_027173257.1:0-419 GCF_018151085.1 Drosophila tropicalis
GCGTGGCAAAAAGTTTGAACAACGTATTTCTGCGCGCCAACTAATCGTGGTATACAAACTAAATTTTATGTCTCTAGCTGTCATACTTTTTTAACAAAAACAGTTTTATGTGATTCTTGGGGGCGTATGGGGCGTGGCCGAAATTCCTAATTAATGCTATATATAACATAATACACGACTATACATACCAAATTTGCTGGCTCTAGCTCTTATAGTCTCCGGAGATCTGCGTGTCCTATACGGACGGACGGATGGACGGACGGACGGACGGATGCGGCGGCCGGACAGACGGACATGGCTAGATCGACTCGGCTGTTGATCCTGATCAAGAATATATACTTTATAGAGTCGGAGAAGCTTCCTTCTGCCTGTTACATACATTTTGGCGACTTTAATATACCATTTCACCCTATGGGTGT
>NW_027173258.1:0-1652 GCF_018151085.1 Drosophila tropicalis
GTAACTACAATTGGTATCTGATCTTACTAAGAATAATGCATTTCTTTTATAGTAAAAATAGAGATCTCACCAGTGCATAGTTCGTTATAGTGTTAGGTCAGCAAATACGTCTTTATTGATAATCGCTCATCATAACAGCTTAATTAACTAGGTCTTTATTGTTACTGCTGACCATATCAGATCTACTTATGACTGATGAGCCATCGCTATCTATAATCGGGTTCCATACTTATTTTGACATACATTTCCATTTGTTCTATATTAAATATAATTGTCTTAGTGCTATATTATTTTATATAATCTAAACACTAACATACTCCCGGCCGTTGAACACCTGTTCAACGTTATCCAACCTTGACTGTAAAATTGCTGGGGGCTGGGTTTGCTGCAGAAGGAGTCGGTAGAGGATTGACGATCCTCACGGTTGTCTGCTCTGGGCCATTATGCCTTGGGGGTTGAGAACATCTCCTTATTCCGTATACCATCACGAGAACCAATGATATTGTTAGCGCTACGTAGGAGACGATAACATGGTGTGCCGGCTGGCTGGGGTCTTCTGGTAACTTCCAGTTTAGCTTAGTTTCCAGTTTTCCTTGAATGTTGCTTAGTTCGTGCATCTTCGTGAATTGTGTTATTGTTGGCGCTGCTTTTGTTGGGCCAATGGGTGAAGTTGCCAAATCGGACATATAACAATTTCATTGTGTCTGACGTAGCTATACGGTGACTTGTTATTCGGATCGCAGAACTCCTTGCTGTACACGTCGAGTCTAGGGCTAACAATCCAGTTTTCTTGACAGTGACACCTTGTATACTATCGTCACAGGTCACTGCGAGTTCAATTGGTCTGGTGGTGGCAAAAATCCACTGATTTTTTGTGCTACATGTCGTACCACACGAATGACCTGTTTGTGTGTTGCATCTGACAAGTTGATGATTTTGTGTTTTTGAATAGCTGGAACTCTCAGTTGCTATTAGCCGTAAACGTCGTTTGTTTATCAAAACATTATATTCAAACCAAACGGAAGATGTCTTTTAAGTTGGTTCAGATGTTCCCGAAGCTGGCCTGGTGATAGTAGTAACGGGCTTATTTTGCTATGATGGGTATCTGTAAATACTAGTGAAATCTCGGTTTGAATTCGTTGCAAATTTCCTGCAGTCACTGTTATCTGGGTAGCTAGCGTGATATACCATTGCAATATTTTTGCCGCATTGTCCTGGACCTTGGTTATGTCGTTTATTTCTTGTTTCATGAGTTTCATCTGGATTTTCATTTTTGCTTCGATTTCTCGCTTTTATGATATTTATCGTTGAGTCAATGACAGATGTCTGGTTTTGCAGCAAATTCAATAAGTAGTCTTTATTTGATTTAACATTTCGTATCGTGCCTGTCATCTCTGTTGCATACTACTGGAGTCCAGAACACCAAATAAACCGTTCGCAATGTTCCCAATTATATCTAATGGTAATCGTCGTTGGCGTCCTATGTTAAGGAGATCGTTTCCTGTCCGTAGCTCTGAGTTGACATGCTCGAAGTGTGTCTGCATTGCGGTGCAAGCCTCTGGAACCTTCATTAACACGCATATTTCTCCAACTTTACTACTCCGTCTGAAAATGTTTTCAGGGTAGGCCCAATATGTTTCGAGATCGTAATA